>NC_135713.1:65646312-65685927 GCF_964656455.1 Halichoerus grypus | reverse complement strand
GTCCAGCACTGTGACAACCAAAACTGTCTCTTGATGCTGCCAAATAGCCCAGGGGTGGGGGGGTAAGAAGGTGAAAACCCCTGCCTGGTAACTTCCCATTTACAATAGCTGAAGCTCCTCTGTGATCTCAATGCCTAGCACCCAACCCTCTGACCATCCCGTCTCTCCAGCTTACTCCCTCCACTTCTCCACCCCCACCAAGCTTTCAACTCCTCCAACCAGGACCTCCTCCCACCAGACCCCATCCCTCTTTCACAGTTCTCACTCTTTCCTTACCCAGTCTCAATTCCATGATAAACCACGGGATTGGCTCCCCTGCCTCACCTAATTCCCTGGTCCTTCTCTTCGTACTAGTCTCTTCACCAAACCAACTCTCCACTTGCTTCATGTCTGCACCAGCGCTACTGAATGTGCGTGGAGAAAAGCATACCATGAATGGGCTCATTTTAAATTCAGGACCCTTCGTACTACCAAGCTATCATAGGATATCACCAAACCACATGTGCCTTGTCTATTTTCTCTCTAAAATTACTATTTCATACCTTCTTCTTCCTTCAGACCCCCACCACCTCCTACCCAACTTCAGCCTCAGCTGATAACCTTAATACCTAGTTCCCTCAAAACAGAAAGCAGAACAATCATAAGAAAGCTACCCACCTACCCTAATCTACATTCCCATGCTCATCTTCCTGCCTGTTAACCAGAGATGAACTGTCCCGGCCGCCCTCTCAAACCAACCCTTCTATTTATACACCAGCTGTCATCCCCTGTCACCCACTCAAGGAATATCGTTCCAGCAATTCTCTCTCCCCCTACCACATCATCAAGTGTTCATCATATATTGGATCATTCTTATTGGAGTATACATATGCTATTATTTTTCCAACTTAAAAAAGAAACCCTCTTGACCTGCTTCCTCTGACAGCCTTCTTCCTATCTGTTCCTCTTTGTGCCAAAACTCCTCAAAAGAGTTGTCTACATTTACCCTCTCCAGTTCCACTCCTATTACCTCTTTTGCTTTTTTTCTTAATTAGCATGCATTGGGGAGGGGGGGTCATCCCCTAATAATGGACTCCTCTCAGGGTGTTTTTCTTTTTCTTTTTTTTTAAGATTGTATTTATTTGTCAGAGAGAGAGAACACATGAGCACAAGCAGGGAGAGCCACAGGCAGAGAAAGAGGGAGAAGCAGGCTCCCCACTGAGCAAGGAGCCTGATGTGGGGCTCGATCCCAGGACTCTGGGATCCTGACCTGAGCCAAAGGCAGACGCTTAACCAACTAAGCCACCCAGGTGCCCCCCTAGGGTGTTTTTCTTGCATATGAGTGCTACAGTAAGGATATATATGTCCCTTGTGATTCTCCAGGGTGCACAGACCTAAGAGTGGAACTGCTGAGATAAAGCTCACTCTTCAGGGGCCCCTGGGTGGCTCAGTCGTTAAGCGTCTGCCTTCGGCTCAGGTCATGATCCCAGGGTCCTGGGATCGAGCCCCGCATCGGGCTCTCTGCTCAGCGGGAAGCCTGCTTCTCCCTCTCCCACTCCCCCTGCTTGTGTTCCCTCTCTCGCTGTGTCTCTCTCTGTCAAATAAATAAATAAAATCTTTAAAAAAAAAGCTCACTCTTCAATCCACTGAAAATGGTCTTATCAGTGGCCTCCTACATTCCTAAATTCAGCAGTCAATTCTCAACCCTCTCCTGATTTGACATATCAGCATCATTTGACATAAAATGTGATTTTTAGCTGGCAAAATTGGATACAATCAGTATTCTTCCTACCTCCCTGGTTATTGCTTCCCAGCCTCTTTTTCTGGTTCTTCCTCTTCTTATCTATACTCATTCTCTTAACGACCTCATGTAGTCTCATAGCTCCGAATACCAGGATATGTCAATGATTATCAAATCTCACTATCCTGCCCAGACTTTGGTCCCAAACTCTGGATTCATAGAGCCCACTTCTTAAATGTCTCCACCTAGATGTATAACAGATATCTCAAATGCAACATGTTAAACATGGGATTCCTGATCTTCCTCCCCAAACCTGCTCAACTCAAAGCCTTTCCCACCCCGCTGGATGGCAGCTCCATTCTTCCTGCCTTTCAGGCCAAACACCTTTAAGTCACCAGGACTCCTCTCTCTCATACCTCCCCACATCCATGAAACCATGTAGCTAAATCCAGAATCCAACAGTTTCTCAGCACTTGAAATGTTGCTACCCTGGTCTGAACCACTATCCTCTCTCGTCTGGATTTTTTATTTTTATTTATTGATTTATTATTTTTTAAGATTTTAAGTAATCCCTACAGCCAACATGGGGCTCAAACTCACAAACTCAAGATCAAGAGTTGCCTGATCTACCGACTGAGCCAGCCAGGCACCCCTCGTCTGCATTTCTTAAGTAAGCATTAGTTGCCCAATGAGTGAACAGGCAACAACGTTTACTCTCAAGGAATTCAGTGAAAAGCAACCATTTGATAACAGACTTCTAAAAAATTTAAACCCCTCATAATAAACACATATTCTTAAAACCAAGAGCTAATACTTAAGTGGTGGAATAGTGATATTTTCATTAAAATCAGAAACCAAAGATGCTTTATATTACTCAATCACTTAACACTCTTCTATAAGTTATGACCAACACTATAAAATATAAAACATAAATAACAGAAATGAGGAAATAAATTATTTTTACTTGCAAATGATATAATTATATACCTACAAAAATTTATGAGAATCAAATTAAGAACTCTTGGCTAGCACACAAGAATTCAGCAACATGGCCAGATTTGAGATCAACATAAAACTCCACAGCTTTCACGTCCACCAGCAGAAAACAATTATAAGATACAACAGGAGGGAAAAACTGATCCATGAAATTAAGAAAAAATGGTCAAACCTGTAAAACTAAAACACATTATCAAACACTGTGCAGGCACATATGAATAAATATAAGGAGAAATGCTTATTATATGATACTAAATATAAAACCTGTGTACAGAACCACACAAGGGATGACATGTATTCATGTGTGTATAAACGTACATATATTATACATTTGTGCTAAGAGGGCAAAATCTGAAAGGGACGGCACCAAAATAATAATCGTTACCTCTGAACTTTAAAATGTAATTTTAATTTTCTTCTTTATAACATATTTCCCAGATTTTCTAAAATTGTCATGGAAGACCTTTATACTAAAAGTTTTTACTTTCTGGGAGGTATTACTGAAGTCACAGCACCTATTTTGAAGCTTAAATAATCCATAAAAGTATTTATAGTAATTAGCTGCTGAACCTGTCAGAGGAATAAATGTTTACAAAATCATTTTTTAGGGGTGCCTGGGTGGCTCAGTCGTTAAGCGTCTGCCCTTCAGCTCAGGTCATGATCCCGGGGTCCTGGGATCGAGCCCCGCATCGGGCTCCCTGCTCCCTGGGAAGCCTGCTTCTCCCTCTCCCACTCCCCCTGCTTATGTTCCCTCTCTCGCTGTGTTTCTCTCTGTCAAATAAATAAATAAAATCTTTTTAAAAAAAAATCAGTTTTTAATTGCAGACAACTATTTGTTGCTCTCTCAAAAATGAATCACTAAACTCATTAAGGTTATATCTGAGAAAGAGGAGATTGTTACTTTTGGATGCAAAGGAAGAGATACATAGTACATACTAGTACATTCTTTGTATTTATTAAGATATGTTGATGTGTTCTGTTGGACACAGTTAATATTAAAAAGTGGAATTGGACAGTATTAGTGGCATAGCATGACACCAGGAAAAATCTTTTATCTGTAGGACATTGCTGTTCTTTTGGGAACTGAATACCTGAATTTGGTCTTAACAGCATTGAGCATACTGAGTTAAGTCTCTCTGACTGGACCAGCGGAGCAGAAAACCAGAATAAGCATTTCAGCCATTTTTCAAGCTATGATTACTGGTCCAGGCGATAGGTTTCAGGGGGCTTTCATATTTAATCTATGATTACAGTTAGGTCTCCATAATAATCAACTTAATTCTACCATTATGTAAATCATTGCCTCACAGAGAGATACCCTGGTGGAGAAAGAAGACATACTGCAAAGCAAGAACACTCAGAAAACGGAGTACTTTGGTTAAATTAATGTCTTATAAAAATAATAATAATCCCTTTGATTCAAGCCTGAATTCAGCACCTTGCAAGAGATTGATGACACCAGGCTAATGACCCAGGAGACAGAGTGTCTCAGGTGGCCCCCAAACACCACTCCTTTTCCAAGCTGCAGAAGGGACTGAGGCAGAGCTGAGTGTGTAGGAAACGAGGTCACACCATGGAGACTGCCATTAAAAAGTAACATGAAGGGCGCCTGGGTGGCTCAGTTGATTAAGCGTCTGCCTTCGGCTCAGGTCATGATCCCGGGGTCCAGGGATCAAGACCGGCATCTGGCTACCTGCTCAGCGGGGAGCCTGCTTCTCCCTCTGTGCCTCCCCCCACTCATGCTCTCTCCTTCTCTCTCTCATATAAATAAATAAAATCTCTTAAAAAAGAGTAACATGAAAAATACCAATTTTGTTGTTTTGTTTTCTCCTAATAATGAAAAATATAAGAAGCTGAAAGTTCAAGTTAGTTGCAACTTTACCAAATATTTATCCTGAGGCAGAAGACATTTTGAGGCACACTAATGATAACATAAAAGTGGTTGAACAAAGGACCTTGCTCACAAAAATAACTTAGGTATAATAGGGGGAACATGACCATAAATAATAGCAATGCTTCCATGAAAAGTCTTACTCTTTTATTATAATATTCCTATTAAAAACATGAAACAGTATCTTCAACATGTTGAATAGACCTTACTCCTTGCATTAAGTCTTGTGAAACCAGGGGCAGGACAGGGAGAAAACCATATAGCCCTACTATCTAATTAGCTGTTCTACTTTTTGGATGATTTTAATTCAATCTTACAGCTCATCTTTTAAGATTGATGCGTCTAATCAGGAGTTGAAGAAAATTATAGACTGTTACGAACTACTATAGTAGTTAGATAGTTTGGACTATCATTTTTGTAAAAATCTGGAATTTCCCCTCCTTACAAGTTAAAACTCATTTCAAAATCCAATTTTATCAATAAATGGCAGTCTGTCACAGTTCAGGGAGGGATCATTGCTTTTTTTTTTTCTAGAAATACCAGGTTTTCCGGTTGGACAGTACATAATCTCAGTCCGGCAGTTCACTGATCATCCCACAGTGTGTGAGCGCATGCTGCCGGGGAGATCTCTGCCCGACGCCCCATTCCACCTGCGGTCACTGCCGCTCCTTTCCCGCGTCTCCATGTGGAGATGCGGAAGCGTTGGCTCTACTCACCTCGTTTTTACAACAGACATCTCATCAGAAAGTCAATTCAATGCCATCCACTTAGGTTTTTGGTCTACATAAAGTCACTACCAAAGAGACAGAAGGATGGATTCTTGTACATCCTATTTTCACTAATTTATCCCATAAATACAAATTAGAATAACAGCACTTCAAGGGAGCATTATTTTCATAGACAGATTAAAAGGAAGCTTTCACAGCCTTGCCTTTTTGGGCACAGTTTCTTAAAAGCCACCTCTCAAGGCATGAAAGCACCTCCAGGCTCCGACAAATACTATGCCCATTACCCAAACAATCCTGGAGGACACTGCCAAGCTGTAGGGAGAAAGTCAGTATTTCTGCACCCTTGCCTTACACGCTCCTTTAAAAGCCTCCAGAATTTCCCCTCCGGTTTATCTACCATGCTCAACTAAGGAGAGAACAGAAGTATGACTCCCTACAGGTCGTTTAATTTACTTTGGGACAAAATTAGGACACTCTTTATCCTATATGTGGGCTGCACTCTTCTGAGGATATGAATCCTACCTTCATAGGTAGTACTTTTAGGCAAATTACTCTAATAATGATAATCACCTCCTATTCTCTCTTGTGCCCTAGAAAGGGTTTTTTTTTTTTTCCTCTCTTTGCTCAAACTAAAATGACATGTCTCCATAAGCAACTCATTCATTTCTCCTCACTTCCCTTTCCCTCCCTTGAGAAGTTGTGTACGTGAGTCAATTAACCTGGTTCCACGTGGCTGCAGCTGGGGAAACACGGCACTTTTACTTCACAATGTCTTTTAAGTTACCCACGGACAGACAAGACTTCCCGCCTCAGTGAAGCTGAGCGCTCAACAAAAACTTACATCTTTTCCCAGCACTCTGAGTTCAAACTGTGTCTCCTTGAAATGAACCTTTGTAATCCGTGGCCTAAAAAACAAAGCAGACGGTGGCGGTGGTGTAGTGTGTAAAAATTAATCTTTCAGCAATTCAGAGAAGTTCCCAGAGGGAAAAGGCTGGCTCATCACAGCTCCTTCATAGACTGCTACAGTAACTGCTGAGAGCTCCCTATAAGTCATTCGCTCTGGACCCCTTCCTAAACAAAATTCCGTTCTCATTCTCCTGTGCTTCTCTAGTAGATACAGACCACTTGGAATCCCCAGGCCCTTGGCCAGTACTGCCTTCCCAGCCACAGCGTAGGGCTACCGGCAACGCCTCCCTCATTTAGCATCAGAACTCAGAGGAGTCCTGGGCCCACAGCCCACCGGCACACAGTGGAATGGGTAGGAAACCCTACTACACCCAATTTGCATGGACAAGAGAGTCCAGAATCACAGCACCTAAAATTTACACAGAAAATACACACTAAGATGCACTGGGAGAAAACTTATACCCAGTTTCACTCATTTATTTATCAACCACTGGAAATGTACCTGTTTTCTTTTCACTAACAAAGACCCATAAGCCGAGCACATACATTGTATAATTTTAATACCAACTCTGCCCTCAAGTTACACTTACCAGAAATACTTCCCCACTTGCTTTTTATTCTTGTAGACAACAACACCAACTGGAGTTAATCCTAAGAAATACTCAGATTTGTTTTCCCCCTGCAAAAACAAACATATGCCTATAACTATGAATTTATTCATGTCAAAACCCTTTGTCAAACTGTAGTTGGCCATACAAACATAATTTGTTGCATTAATAGTGGGTCTAGTTTTTCAAAAACAGCTTAGAAAGCTAGCTAAGGTACGATAGTACGATTAGTTTTTTTTTTCAAATTTTTACTGAAAAGTTTTCTTAGTGTATTCATCCTTGTAACTGCAGTTCATCAAAAGAACCTGGGCTACCAGTCAGACCCCTGATCAACTCAGCCCACACCGCATCCATAGTGCTGTTCACCCCGGCTGCACATTAACTGGAATCACCTGTGCAGCTCAATATGCTGGTGCTTGGGTGCTACCAAAACCGGTTAAATCAGAATCTGTAATGAAGGGGCCCAGGTATCAAAATCACATAAATACTCCAGGTGATTCTCCTGTGCAGCGAAGAATTGAGAACCACTGGCTTCTATCAAGAGTTCCTTCCCAGGGGCTCATCTTGATCTTATTCTCAGACGTAGATAATCATGAAGCCTTGTTTATCACCACCCTTCTCCAGAAAGTTCAGGCATCTGCCCTAAGGCACACACTTGGATTCTCTGATGTTTCTATCAGGCTTCTTCCTACTTCCATTTGTGACTTTAAGACTACTCAAAAAAGTTAAAAATACCATATTTTCTGGTAAAGACTGAAGACCCCTTAATTTCCAGGCAATGATAAATCCTAATTAAGAAAATGAGATTCTGAAATGAAAAAGTCACAGAGCGGGTATGAAGGACAGGCACATGTCTGTATGAATTTTATTTCTACTCTAAGGTCAAATAACAGCCTGCAAAGTCATATTCCCAAGGAACATAAGACAACTGATATGTTTTGGAAGAGCACCAGCTGTTGCCCACTTTCAGTTCTAAAAATTCAATCTTAAAGGAATGTATGGAAGATTCTAATGAATCCAGTTCATTTGTTATAAATTCCTACCATCCACAAAACTGTGAATTAGGACAAACATTACACAAATGCAGAAGCATTTTGCAGAAGACTCTCTCTTTACACATTTCCTATAAAATACAGTCCTTAAAAAACTAAAAGCCTGACAAGATTAATGTGGCTAGAAGGGAAAACGGTAACTATTCCACAAAGTTTTAGAGGTGTTCTCAAATGACAGGAGTATAGAGCATTTAATGATATAACGAGATTGGAAGCTAAAATATCCAGGAATTACTATTTCCCCCTAAAATACGTAACTTTTATTACCATACTAACAGTATACCCAGGGATGTTTCTAACTCTTCACAAATAATGAGATGATTTCTTGTTTTAGGAAACTCTGATGTGCAAAAGACATATTGAGAAATGAATGCATGAATCGGTTATCTGCATTATGGTAAGTTTTATCAGGGCTCCTTAAAAATTACATTCCATAATTTAATTGACATTGTCTATATATAATCTTGAGCAATTCATTTTGTGTAAAGAATAAGGCACCTGGCTCATTCTCTCAAATCATCAAATTTGACTGTTGCTAACTGAACTCTTATAAAATGAAAGGCAATGACATTTCAACCTCACTGGCAAAGAATTATCAATTGAGAGAAATGGCTTCAAGGTTAAGACATGGATTCAGAATATTCAACACAGATTCAGTGTAACTGTTCACCGACTATATTCGGCAAGTTCTCATCAGCTGCTAAAGAAAATCTGCCAAAATATTTCCATTTACGCAGTGGCAGTAACTACAGCAGGGCGGCAGCCGTCATGCTGAAGAACCTGCACGTCCACACCTGTACTGGTGCCAAGGCCTACTTCTCTGGAAAGGGACTTCATGAATATCTTTCAGCCATAAAATCTATTTTTGGAAAATCCTCCTGTTTTCTGTCTAATACAATCAATTATAGACCAATTTTAAGCGGTTTTGACGTTTAGCTAAGCCCTATGGAGCTGCTATCCAGATTGTGTTTTCAAGCCCAGTTAATTGTTTTCTACACATGGAAACATAATCACAGACTTTTAGGCAAAACTCATTAGGGTTGAATCCATGCAAGAGATTCTTTGTGTTTGAAAAGCACAGATGAAAAAGTATCATCTGCTCGCTAAACAACAGCACTGCGGCTTTCCTCTGGGAGTTTCAGTGACTTTTTAAGAAAAATGTCATCAGCTTAAAATACCTTGTGTTAATTAAATGTTACTCACATAGACAGGATGGAGGTCAACGCCATACATCTCCAGGGATTTGGCAGTCCTCAAGTAATTCAGCTCTGCTTCAGAAGGAGCCTGACCCCTACACCCAGCATAAAAACAAAAAGCCTTATGTTACTAATAGATACTGCACTTGTAGGGAATAAGCCGTCTCCACTTTATTCACTGGAAAAATAATCCCTTGTGCTAGAGCAAACTTAAGTCTTTGTATTTCAAGAAGTCCCTTGCCTCCATGGTGACAAAGTGTTACACTCTGAGGTAATACTTGTATTAAGTTAATTTCATTTACCAAATCTGTTTTTACTCAGTATAGCCAATCCCAATGTCCCAGCATATATTTAAAATTCTGTATCAGAAACCCCCAAAGAGATTGAGAATATAAGCACTCGAATTAAAAAGTACATCCTTTACAAAGAGTAAAATGTCTCCACACACCAGCAGCTCTCGATCAGGATAAAGAGGAGTAAGAGTAGTAGTGGGTATGGAGAAGAGAAGAGGTTCCCCAACACCTAGCTGGGGTCTCAAGAGCATCTCCTGAGCACATACGTAGTTTGAAAATACGTGAGGGGGCGCCTGGGTGGCTCAGTCGTTAAGCGTCTGCCTTCGGCTCAGGTCATGATCCCAGAGTCCTGGGATCGAGCCCCACATCGGGCTCCCTGCTCCGCGGGAAGCCTGTTTCTCCCTCTCCCACTCCCCCTGCTTGTGTTTCCTCTCTCATTGTGTCTCTCTCTGTCAAATAAATAAATAAAAACTTTAAAAAAAAAAAAAAAAAGAAAATACTTGAATATTTCTAAATAATAAAAATACTTATTTTCTTAACACAAAGTATAGAAATCATCCCAAAATCTTCACTGGTAATAATATTCGTAAATAGTATTCATTCCTAACAAGTGTGAGTATCTGTCAGGAATCTCCATGGATAAGTGGAACTGTGTGTGTGTAAGTAACAGAGAAAGATAGAAATTTTTTATTTGTTAATAAAAGGAGCTATGAATTTAATTACTAAATCCTACTTTGATGCATCCCATGTTTCCACCACGGTGCCCTGGAAAACCTAGCAATATACATAATTTTGAAATCTATGAAGAATGTTCATTACAAATTAGACACAAGAAAGCTACCAAACCTTGATCAAGCTTTATTCTCTTTGAAATAATAGTCACGCTGTCAACACCATCACGTAAAACATGTAAGGCCCTTTACCCAAAGCTCCTTGATAATTTCAAAAATGTAATTGTACTTTGAAACTCCTAGAATTAGTATTCTCAGAATGTGCCAAACACACTGCCCTTCATAATGTTATAACAGGCACTCTCTTAGCATCCACTTCAGCAAAACCTTAAAATGAAGGACTCTATAATCAGGCTGGAGAGCATTCTGGTGCATGCTAATACAAGATGGAAAGCCTGGTTTCTCTGATTGCAATTCAGCAATTGACTTCTGCTGCTACTCACTGAAACAGATCCTTTAGGCAAACATTTTTTGTTGACCAGATTAATTCTATATTTTTTTCCTTAACTATAATAGATCTGAAACCAAGCAAATTCAAGAGGGAATGTTACATAAGAGGCAATAAAGCAAAGTTAATCAGTATAGAGGATTTAACCAAAATAACTATAATTAAATTATAACTTCAATGCTGCAGGCCATTAATTGAAAATCCTACTAGGGGAGTGTGTATATTCTCAGAAGTGCATGTGGTGTTAACATAATACCCTCCAAGGCTCCACACTGGTGTCGTCGTGATTTCCACATTCACTGCTATAGACTGAATAGGACTTTGCTTATAACTGTGAAGAATTTACATACTTAAGACAGACCAAATCCACAATACATTAAGGCTTTTGTGATTACAAAACATATTTATAGCTGAAAGAATAAATTTCACAAGGTACTGGTGACTGAAAAAATAGAAAACTGCAAAATATAATATATACAGAATGATTTCATTTATGTAAAATCATATATACAAATAAATTTTCTCTATGGGAATTTATGCAAAGAGGGGGATTTGAAAGGCCATTAATCAAAAATATGTTGACTTTAGGGGCACCTGGGTGGCTCAGTCGTTAAGCGTCTGCCTTCGGCTCAGGTCATGATCCCAGGGTCCTGGGATCGAGCCCCGCATCGGGCTCCCTGCTCCGCGGGAAGCCTGCTTCTCCCTCTCCCACTCCCCCTGCTTGTGTTCCCTCTCTCGCTGTGTCTCTCTCTGTCAAATAAATAAATAAAATCTTAAAAAAAAAAAAAAAATATGTTGACTTTAGGCATTGGGATTTACTCTCTCCTTTATATTTTTAAAATTGCTTTGGTTTTCTATGAGCATTTTAGTGTTATAAGCAGAAAAAAAAAAGACAAAATACTAGAATGTTCAAGGCACAGGTGAAGAATTTATCATTCTAGAAACTTTTCTTAAGACTGCCATTAGCATAAGATGATAGTTGATGGATGATGCAACATAAGACATGATATTTTTTCCACCTTTGAGATATAATTGACATACAACACTGTCATGTGTAATTTTAAGGTATACAATGTGTTGATTTGATATACTTCTATACTACAAAATGACGACCACCATAGGGTTAGCTAACACCTTCACACTGTCACATAATTACCATTTCTTTTTTGTGGTGAGATCACGTAAGATCTACTTTCTTAACAACTCTCAAGTATATTGATGGCCCTTGAGGGCTTTACCCTAAGTGAAATAAGACAGAGAAAGACAAACACTATGATATCACTTGAGGTGGAATCTAAAAAAGCCAACCTCATAGGAACAGAGACATAGAATGGTGGTTACCAGGGACTGGGGGGTGGAGGAAATAGGGAGATGTTGGTTAAAGAGTGTAAACTTTAATATAATAAAGTTTTGGGGATCTGATGGATAGCATATGTTGATTATAGCTAATAAAAAGTGATTCTTACATTAAAGTTTTATGAATCCTTTCTATGGCTTCTTCGAGTTCCTCCTTCTGATCAGGAACAAACCGGTACTCTGACACATAGCCCGCAGTATGCGTATATGGGTCGTAATCTCCAAGCTCAGCTACAAAAGAAATTGCATTTTTTTCCATTTTAGAAAAATATTCCTAAAACTATTTTAAAATATTCCTATCATGCTGAAACATTTTCTTCAAATGCCTTATTAATAAATTCAAACATAACTAATTTTAGTAAAAAACTACTCTGGTGAGCGTATATGAATGGTATAAATAAAATCTTGTCTTAAAAACATAAGTTCTATATTTTTGCTTTCTGAAAGACTATAATTATCATCATTTGCATTTCAATTATTTTTACCAGATTATATGAAATAACATGTTGTAAACAGAATTTAGAGTACATATATTAGAAATGCTAGAGGCAAAAACAACCAGGATACCAATATATCCTCTCAGAAAATAACACCAAGAGATAGAGCATATAATTCTCAAAATCTATTTGCCCCAAACAGTGGTCATGGAAATTTAACACAATGCTGTACATTGGTTTACACAAAAAAGCAAAATGAAACCAGAAAGCTCATTATATTACATTTATTAAAATTTTCCTCCTTACGTTAATCCACCTTCCAAGCCCAACCCAGTTCATCTATGTGACATTTTTCCTAGGGTATTTTTTCTAGACTATTCCTGGTCTGCAAGTGCCACAAAGGCAAGGAACATACTGTCTCACTGCCCCTATACCTAGCAAGAGTCCTAGAAAGGGCTCAGTATATATGAGTGGAAACATCCTCAGCCTCCAAAATGACAATGCAACCTGGAGCTGCCCAACATGGTTGCCATATTGATGCCAAGAGAAGAGATGCGATGAGGGCCACACCCTGAATTGGCATTGGCATCTGACCATATAGAGTCTCCACAACAGCTGCCTGAGAGCAATGTGATCTCTGAGATATCACACCTTGGGGGGATCCACAAACTCAGGTGGGATATAGAATGGAAGGGATTTTCAGACCCTCCACTTAATCCAGAATCAACGCCATTCCTGTGACTAAAACTCCAAAGTGACCTATTACAAAGGATACATAACTGGCTTCACTTTTACCTCTTCTGAAAGGACACAGATTAAAACTTGAATTCTGACTAAAATTTTGTTCAGGGAAATGTCACTTGATAAGAAGAATTTTAGTACGTAAACTTGCTTAAAAAGAAAAATTCAAATTTCTTCTCAGTTTGCTGCAGTGAAACCTACACTGGATGGCATATGCTCCCAGCTGAGCAGCAATGTTGACAGGGCAAGGCAGCCGGCCCTGAAGGACATCTTGCTTCACCTGCAAGAAAAACTGGTATCTACAAGAGAAATGGAAACAGAGATTAATGATATCTTACACTACCCAGGCTCTGATAATCACGGCACCAATCACCTTCAATGAAAATAAAGCCACTTCTGTTCCCTGGTGAGGGGGCTGCTGAGTGAACAGTTTAAACACCCTCTACATAAGGGATACAGGGTCGTGGCTAAAAAGCACAGGCTCTCAAGTTAGACTGGCTGGACTGCATCCCAGCTCCGGACTCACCTGAGCAGCTGCTGACCCTCTCCAACAGCCCGTCTCCTCACCTGCAGAACCGGGACAGCAAAGTGTCTACACCTCCTAAGGTTAATGTGGAGGTTATATAAGCTATTCTCAAGACTCTCATTCCTGCCGCTACCACAGCTACTCCGACACGGCCTTACTGGGAGGAACAAATCGTAAGGACCTAACCGATAGAACGTGTTGCCTACAGGGTCTAAAATCATGGATACGGGACAAAAAGGTCATTGTAGTGCAATCCTATCAATTCTCATGCCCATTATCCATGGCTTTGCTCATTCCATTTGCCTAAAAAAAAGAAAACCCTGTTATAATAGCGTCATCCACAGTTCTAAACACTGTAAATAACTCATTCCAAGTGTTTACATATAATTTCCATAAGACTTTAAAATAATGTCAGTAGTATCATCTCCATTTTGCAGAATGAAGACTCTGACAGACACAAAGAGATGAAGTAACTTGTCCAAGATGTCACAACTAGTTAAGTAGCAGAGCCAGAACTGGAACCCAGGCAGTCTGACCCTGGAACCTCTTAATCAGAATGCTATGCAACTTTGGCTAGCTTCCCCTCCCCTGCCCCCTTCAGTCTTTCAGCCTGTGCCAGAGGTTGATGAACCAACACAATGAACCATCAACACCGTCCTCGGCTGCCATCACACACACACACACACACACACACACACACATATATACACATACACACGCCCACACATGCACCAGGCTGTCATTGTGGTTTCTCTTTCTTTGGAAGCCAACTCTTGATGTCACTGGGAAGGGCAGAAAAAGGGCAAAGGAAATGAATTATAAAAATCAGCTGTGATAAGCTGCTCTTCTCCAAATGCTTACCAGCAAGGCCCATAGTAAGGGAATCCAAATGTTAGATACTACTTATTATTATTATTATTTCTAGAAGACTGATACCAAGTTTGATTTTATCCATAAGCTTAAGAGATAATCCGTGTAACACCCTGTGTTTCCCCACTGCCCATTTCAGTAAACAGCACCGCAGTCTCCAGATATTCAAGTGAGAGAAACCTACCAATAATGTATAACCCCTGGCACCCACATCCAATCACTGAATCTGTTGCCTTTTGGAATCCGCACACTGCTCTCCATCTCCTAGCCCAGGTCGCTATCCCCTGGATTTCTAAAACCTTCAGTGCTCTGCCATCATTCATACTTATCTCCCTTACAAACAACCTTCCCAAGAGGTAAATGAAATCCTTACGAGAAAAACAGGATCAAGTCACTCCCTTGACAAACAGACAAAACCTTAAAAAACTTCACTCTACTTTCAGATCCTTAAGAGAGCTTGTGACGTGTGCAGCTCGGTCATGGAGCGGCTTCCCCGGCCTCCTCTGCAAAAGGGCTGCGTGGCCTAGCGTCCCTATCCCGCCACCACCACGCGCACAGAGGCCCAAGAGGGGTCGCCAGCCAGGTTTCCTCCAGCCCACAAGCGACAGCACCGCAGCCTTCCCCTCCTGCAGCTCACTGGCTCGTGGCCACCCGCAACTATTACCAGCGCCGCTGGGGTTCCACTTCCAGTAACAGCCCCTGCGGAAGTGCAGGGCATCCTGGGGAATCCAGCCCTCACCACCCTGCTCTGCCCCACACCAACCGGGGTCACTGGTGGACAAGCTGCTTTTAAGGGAAGTCCACTCTCCCGTTTATGGCTACACTGCTGGAGTTCCCGCAATGCTCGGAATTTCCCCCAAGCCTCCAGCGGCACGATCACCTGTGACTTGGCTCTGGAAGCCATGAGGAAGCAGCCTAGTGACCAGCCTGGCAAAGCCAACACTGGGCCCCAGTCCTGAGTGGCCACCACCAGCCGCAAGGCTTCAGGAGATGCTAGGAGCATCAGAGCCCCTTCCTTCCTTTCCCATAGACTAGGCAGGCTGCAGCAAGCAGAAGGAGCTGGGTTTTTTTATGGCAAAACACCAAAAAATCAGTTGAGAGAACCCCACTCTACTCTCCAAATCACATTCAAGCCTTCCTGACACCCTGTAGCTATGTGCATCAAGTATAAAATAAACTCCAAATGGCCAGGGGAAAAAAAAGAAAAGAAAAAGAAAAGGCTTGTAAGACTTTTGCTTCTTGAGCCAAATCTCTTGCCATTAACCAATGACTACCTCACTCCCTAACTTGCATTTACTTTTCTAGCTCTACTTAACTACTCACCATGCCCTGAATGCTCATCTTGGATATCAAATCCACTTTGTTATAATCATCTGTCCTCCTCTTGAAGAGGAAAAAAGCAGAGTAAAGCATTATTAGCAGAATGTAAATGCAAAAGCTTATAAACTGAAGAGACATTTTGCTAGAATTACTACTGCTTACTGGAAACTTACATTTAGCTACACTCTCTTTCTCTATTGTTAACTTGGAATTTCTTTTCCTGAAGTGTATTTTTTTTTTTTTTAGGAAATGGGTCACAGATGCATATTTATTTTGCTCTATTAAGACTTTTATAACATCTGACTAAACAGTCAAATCGCTTGCCAAGTACAGAAACAGAGGGACCTAATCCCACAAGAGTTTGCTTCAAAGGCAAAGGCAAAAAAAAAAAAAAAAAAAAAAAAACCAGAGGGAGATGAAAAAACAAAGAGCTGAAACAGAGAGAAAGACAGATACAAAGAAACAGGGACCCTATCCCATCAGGGATTGTAGTCTCAGTATATAGGTCTGGCACATAGTAACAGCTCAATAAATAGTTGTTGACTTGGATGGATATACAAATGAGCAGGGAGACAGATGGCTGAAATGGAAAAAACTGAACATTCTTTGCTGTCTTTGAGAAATTCACAAAGAAAAAGAAAAAAGGAATCTGTTCAAACTTCCCTGGACAGCCTGCCTTTTAAAGATACCAGAGATCTTTAAGTCATTGCATTAAAAAAAAAAATCCACTAAAATCAAGACAAGTAAACTATTTTTAATTAAAAATTTAATTAATTTTTATCACAGCAAGCATATTAGTTTTTTTATGAGAAATTTATGATACAATAAAATCACATTTTCATATGCTAAACAAATACTTTATCATATGTCAAGGCCTATTTTTAACTAACTGTATATAACTTATTTTGTCCATTTTATGAGACTTAGGGTACAATTTAATATTTTATTTAAATTACAGATTTAGAGTTGTTGAGTCTTTCCCTCTGTCACTCTGATTAAGGCTATGATTGGATGCTTGAGTCCTTGTTTATCTCTGGTTTTAATGAGGGGGAACCTACATCCCAGTTTGCCTAGGACAGTTCTTGTTTATGACTATTATACATGCCTACGTATTAATAGCTCTCCTCATCATCCTCCAAAGTATCAGGGTTTGGACAATCAATTATAGTGTGACCCTGGTTATATTGTAACCCTACTGGAGAAAAAGAAAATGCTCATTAAAGATGATCCATTTAATAAGGAAGCTTTCCAGACTCATTCTGGTACAAAACTGAGGCATCATAAAGTACTAGTTATCTTTTTTTTTTTTTTAAGAGAGAGAGAGCGCAAGCATACGAGTGGGGGGAAGTGGGAGACAGAGGGAGAGAGAGAATCTTAAGTAGACTCCACGCCCAGCATGGAGCCCAATGTGGGGCTTTATCTCACGACCCTGAGATCATGACCTGAGCTGAAATCAAGCATCAGATGCTTAACCAACTGAGCCACCCAGGCACCCCTGTGTGTAAGTTAATATTCTGGTGTATAGGCACTGTCTCCCAAGCTAGATCCTGAGCCCCGGGGGAAAAGAGCTGGATCTTCCACCCTGTCCACACTTACCACAACACTACAACGAGTACAACACAAGTCCAGGGCTTGAAATATTGGCTTCACAGTTTTCTGTTTATCTGATGTTCACCGAAAAGAGCTAACACCAAGCATGTACAAGCTGTTGAGTGCCATTAACAATTTAACAAGTATCAGAGGCAAGAAGAATGGCAAAGGAGGTTTGCTTAAAGACATGGCAGAGACCCCACTCTTTCCGGAACCAAAACAGAAGGTTCCCTGAGATTCAGAAGCCAAAGACATGCTTACACCAATATACCTGAAATGCACCTCCCAGTGACCTGAGACCCCTGGTGAGGAAACTGAGCAGTGTGGGGCCAAGCAGAAGTCTGACTTCAGTGCCAGCTGAATTTGACAGTCAAGAATCTAAGAGGAGAGTAGCTCCCTATACGGAAGGCAGGATTGTTTTCTGTCTCCCACACAGAGGGAACCTTGCATGTGGTAGGAGTCCAATCATTTTAGACAAGGCTTAAATGTGAGCGACAGGGGGAAATGGTGTGTACAGCTTAAGGAGGAAAACAGTAGAGGAAGCACACACTAATTCTCAAGAAAACGTGACAAAACCAGGAATAAAACTTCCGCTTCAAAAGTGTAAAACGAATTATTAATATACAGGAACAAATAGCAATAATATCACCTTACATTTGTATAGTCCTTTAAAGTTCACAAATTTCTCTTGCATCCATACCGGAATGTGACCCTTGTCTCAACTCTATTGTATTTAGAACCATTATCTTCATTACAGAAGGAGAGGGACTCTGGAAGTAAACACGTAACTGCAGGTCACTCAGTTGGTAAAGAAGCTAAAACAAGCTAATCTTCACAAAGTGAAAAACAGGGATTACCATATTAAAATAATAAAACTTAAAAAATAATTGATAAGCTTAAGGTCAGTCCCCCCCAAAAATACTATAAAACATTACAGAACAAAATAAAAAGCAAATACCCATTTTTAGGTATTTTTTAGAAACTAAAAAGTATTCATTATGAACAAGTCATTTGGAATATTCTTTTTTAGAAACTGTTCTTAGATCCTTAAAAGTTCAGAAAGATTTCAATGACATCACAGATAGGACAGTGTCCACAGAATGGGCAGTCTCTCTGTCCTCTCTGGAGGACTGAAATCCTCTCTTTGGTCACCTTAGTACTCCGACCACTGGAACACAATGCTCCATGTAGTTATTAAATGAAGGTAGGTGAGTGAGTGAATTCTGTCCTTACAAACAAATTCAAGAAATGTAGGCAAGAGGACAGTCATAGGAGAATTCATAATTAAATTAACAACTACACCCAGAAAGTTGTGATTCGTAGATTGACTCTAAACTGGAAGACCCATCTCAGGGCTCCAAGCTGGTCTTTTCCCCCTTAATTTTTGAATCAATAATTTGAAAACATTAAATACTTATCATTATTTTCACTTTAGCTAGCCCTACCATCTACCGACACTTACATTTTTGCGTTACGATCAGTATTTGGTATGTATTATCTTTATATTCCTCTCATCATCTTTTTTTTCCCCCTTCCCCTGATTGTCTTTTTGAAAAAATACTTAATTTCTTTTTATAAATGAGAAAACTGAGACTTTAAAAGGTTACATAGTTTTTTCAAATTTACACAACTAGTGAGTGGCAGAGCAAGGATGCAAACCTCAGTCTGTCTGACTCCAAAGCCTGTCTTTTTTTTTTTTTTTTATTTCAGAGAGAGAGAGTGTGTGTGAACAGGGGGAGGAGCAGAGGGAGAGGGAGACAAACAGACTTCCTCCTGAGTGGGGAGCCCAGTGCGGGGCTCAATCCCAGGACCCTGAGATCATGACCTGAGTCCAAATCAAGAGTGGGATGCTTAAGCAACTGAGCCACCCAGGCGCTGCTCCAAAGCCTGTCTTCTTAACCAACATGTGTGCTATGCTTCTCAAGTGTGCAGAGGATACAGAGCTATAAATGACCCAGAATACGTGGAAAGCTGCTATAATATTTTGAATCAGAACTGAAAATAAGTTTAACAGATACCATGAGTACACAGATTATTTAAAGGGCTGGTAAAGAGAAGAGACATTAGATTTTTTCTGCATAGACCCAGAAAGAAAACCTGGTACTGATGAGAGAAACTGCACGGATTTCTCATTGACTTTCCTATCGCTTTGCCAGGCAGTAAGGTTTCCTATCTTAAAAATGTTTACAGGAAGCTGGCTGAAACATCAGGAATGTTCTATAAAAGGTGCAGGTCAGGGCACATGAATCCTAAATGAGGAGTCCTCCTCACAGCCTCCCAATCTTGTTTATCTCAGACAACTTTTTAGAGCACTTAGCAACTACTCCAAGTTGATATGATTCTATTCACTTCCATTTTTCCATGGTCTGGATCCTTACTTTCCTGTGTATCACATTCACCTCTAGTATTTTTTTCCTAAATACAACACCCTTCTGGAATGCTGCATCTAGTATGATGATATAAATACTTGAGAAGATTCAAGGCTAGCATTATCTGTAATTTAAAAAAAGGAAACTAGAGCTGCACAGGAGTAAAACAGATGGGTTAGATGGTAAAAGAAGTCTGCACAGTATGTATAAAATGGTATGATTATCAAAAAAAAAAAAAACTACATATATGGAAGAACAGGCATAAGCCTGTTTACTATAGCATTAGTTTTCATATCAAAACTTATGAACCACCCAAGAGCCAATACAGAGTAGGCTAGAACAATTTTCCAAAGAACTGAAGCAAGCTAAATGTTCAACTTGCAAATACTGGCCTAAGTATACTTTTCCTTTAAGAGCATATATTGGGAGATTTGGGGTTTTGGTTTTAGTTTCTGCTTTTGCCAAAATTATCTCATGTAACTGGCTCCCTTTCTAAGGTTCATTATGCCTACCCATTTAAATTAACATATTCATGCAAATTAACGACTTTATCTTCAGGACACACTAAAAATAAGTATTTGGTGATGTCATATTGAATGTACATTAACTTACCTAAATTCAACTATATGTTTTGGGCAACAAAAATAAATTATTATAGATCATGGTCACTAGATGAAAGTCAACAATGTAATCTGGTTCTTTTTTTTTTTAAAGATTTTATTTATTTATTTGAGAGAGAGAGAATGAGAGACAGAGCACGAGACGGAAGAGGGTCAGAGGGAGAAGCAGACTCCCTGCCAAGCAGGGAGCCCGATGCAAGACTCGATCCTGGGACTCCAGGATCATGACCTGAGCCGAAGGCAGTGGCTTA
This sequence comes from Halichoerus grypus, assembly GCF_964656455.1. Taxonomy (NCBI): domain Eukaryota; kingdom Metazoa; phylum Chordata; class Mammalia; order Carnivora; family Phocidae; genus Halichoerus; species Halichoerus grypus. The sequence continues at coordinate 65,665,278 of NC_135713.1, read as the reverse complement.
ACCAACTGAGCCACCCAGGAGCCCTGTACTCTAGTTCTTAACTACATGATCTGGTCTAATATTTGAGGAAAAGCAGGTTACAACAAATACGTTCTGAGGTTGTACATCACACACAAATCTATGTATTCTGTTAATGAGCTGATAGTAGATTCTGAAGGGAAATTTCTGCTCATTAATATCTGGTGAACAGATTTTTAAAAATGCATTATAAAACACTCATTTCCCACCCTATTAACAATAAATTGAGTATCGTTTGGAACCTAACCCTCATTTAAGATGTAACTCCACCAAACTGCCAGAGCAAGGAGAAGATGAAATAGTATCAAGCACTTATTGACCCAAACCCAACAGGCAACACAAGGTTGACATTATGAGTCGTACACACTCCAATGCTTACAAAACCTGATGGGCAGGTGTAGCTCCAATTTTGCAGCTGAGGAATATGAGGCACACAGGTTACCGACAACCTCAAAATGAAGGCCTTTCTTTGTATTTTCATAAAATGTTATTTCCTTGCAATTTCCTAATGAGCTACAGATATGTGGGGTTTTTTTTAACCACCTGGACTCAGTTTCTCCATGAGCCCACAATTCAGAAATCCCTCAACTGAAAAGACTATTCATGAAGCTCTAATGTAAATATGACCCCTCTCCTTAACTTCTTCCCAACACAACAGCCCTTCCCCCATACAGGTGTGATCCTGGAAAGCCTCCCGGGACAGCCCTCCTTTTTAAAAGTGGTCAGTAACAAGGTGGCAATGGAAGATGTGAACGCAGCTCAGCACGGTTCTAAAAGTGAGGCCTAATTATAGCACCCCAGAGAGGAACAGGAAAGGTCCACTTAGCCTCCTCTCTCCTCACTCTTCTGTGTGCAGTCTGGAATCGAGACAAAAGAGTCAAAGGAAAAAGATGAAAGGATAGAATAGTAACAAAACCACAGACTACCTTAGTCATCAAAGACATGATTTCCAATATTCGGAATAACGCATTTGGCTTTACTTGAGCCAATGATAGGAGTTCACTAGGAAAAGTGACCACTTAAGAGTTAAGTCAGGGAAAATGCTTTTGTTGGCTACCACGTGCCGTTAGGTCACTAGTGGAATTAAGCGAAAACCTAACACTACTGTCTGCTCTGTATAAGCCACTTTCAAATGTTGGTATAGACTCTTTTAACAATATAATCAATACCAACCGGAAACCGTGCCTTAAATGAAATCAAGTATTTGATGACAAAGGTGAAGGAATACATTGAAAAAGGTTGGGTTTTTTTTCTCTCTCCCTTATACTAAAAGCAAATATCTTTTCATTTCCTATAGAGGTAAATGAAAGCCCTGGACAACTGACATTTAAGCTATAACCAATTAAAGAGCAATAACTGGCTCTTCAAATTGGTATTTACATATGCAAACCGAGCATTAAAATATCCTTCCGTTAAGCCGTTCAAATGGCTACTTTCACATGACTACAAAGGCTGAATGCAGCCTTCACAATAATGATACAGAAATATCCCATCACAGCAGATGCAAAATCTATCATCATGTCACCCGGGTTCATGCCATTGTTCACACACATCTATCATCAGACGGTGATCTGCCTCATGCAATGCTACCTTAAATTTAACTCTCAGTGGGGATGCATTACAAAACAAGGTAGACACCCATCTGAATGTTTGACCCCAATTTGTATTAAATAAAGCCTTTTGTATATGCTATACATGTATTGTTCAAAAGCAAAGTCAATACTATACCTGGTTATTTCTTCTTTAAGCTTACATGGATCTTCAGCATAGAATTTAATACCAAAATACAAAGTATATGGAGGTCCAGCTAAAATAAGAAATAGAAATTAAATTTCATAAATTAATCAAAGTAGAAATATAATATTATACAATTATTAAAAATTATGTTCACCAAAAATATCTGTAAACTACATATTGGATAAGGGGTTAATACCCAAAATATATGAGGAACTCTTACAACTCAAGAGCATAAAACAACCCAATTTAAAAATGGGCAAAGGACTAGAATAGACATTTTTCCAAAGAAGACATATAAATGTCCAATGGACACATGAAAAGATACTCAACATCACTAATCATCAGGGAAATGCAAATCAAAACCATGAGATATCACCTGATACCTATAAGAATGGCTATTAGCAATAAGACCAAAGTGTTGGTGAAGATACGGACAAAAGGGAACCCTTGTATACTGTTGCTAGGAATGTAAATTGGTTCAGTCATTATGGAAAACAGTACGGAAATCCTCAAAAAATTAAAAATAGAACTACCATATGATCCAGCAATCCCACTACTGGGTATTTATCCAAAGGAAATGAAATCAGGATCTCAAAGATGTATCTACACTCCCATGTTCATTGCAGCATTAATCAGAATAGCCAAGATAGAGAAGCAACCCAAGTGTCCATCAGTGAACTAATGGAATGAATATACATACATTATATATATATATGTGTGTGTGTATATATATATATATATATATATATATATCTCACACACAATAGAATATTATTCAGCCATAAAAAAGAAGGAACCCTTCCCATTTGAAATGACACAGATGAACCTGAAGAACACTATGCAAAGTGAAATAAGCTAGACCCATAAAAAAACACATAGTGACTGATCTCACTTATATGTGGAATCTAAAATAGTCACATACATAGATGCAGAGAGTAGAATGGTGGTTTCCAGGAGAAGTAGGAGGGAGAAATGAGATGTTGGCCAAAGGTTACAAAGCGTCAGTTACGCACGATGAATGAGTTCTGAGGATCTAATGTAAAGCATGGTGACTATAGTTAATGATACTGTATTGTATATTTGAAATTTGCTAAGATAGATCGATCTTAAATCTTCTCACTCTCCACCTACACACACACACACACACACACACACTCAACTATGTAGAGGTGATAGATAAAGTATTTAACTTGACAGTGGTGATCTTTTCATACTGTATACATATATTGAAACATCAAGTTCTGCATCTTTAATTTATATGATTTTTATATGTTAAAGATATCTCAATAAAGTTTTTTGTTGTTGTTTTTAAAAGATTTATTTATTTGCGAGAGAGGGAGCTCATGGGGAGAGGAGGGGCAGAGGGAGAGGGAGAGAGAACCTCAAGCAGACCTCATGCTGAGTGTGGAGCCCAAAACAGGGCTTGATCTCATGAGCCCAAGATCATGACCTGAACCGAAACCAAGAGTCTGACACTTAACCACCTGTGCCACTCAGGCACCCCCTCAATAAAGTTGTTTAAAAAATTATACTCACTAAGAACTTCTAAACACACAAGAAAATATAAAATTAAAAACAGGATTGAAAATTTTATAACAACAGGACTTCAACTCTGCAGGTATCTATGTAGGTACAGGTCTATGTGCTTACAAACACAGGAAAGAAGAGAAGATCAAATATTTCAGAATGCTGCCAGTTCTTATCCCTAGTTGAGGCTGTGCACAATTTTCATTTATTGATGATTTTCCCATTTTTCCCATTTTCTACAACATATATGTATTTTTTCACAATAAAGAAAAATTAATGATAAAACAAATGGTTTTTTAAAACCACTCACCTATTACTAACTATTGCAAAAAGCATAAAAAATTTATCTGCAAAAAGCTGTTACCAAACAATTGATATAGTATCAAAACTTAAATGCTTAGCAACAGGAGGACCATTTGAGTCAACCACAGCACAGACAAATGGCACAATGCCACTGTTTAAATGGGTAGAAGGAGAACTCTATGCTCACCGGGAAAGACCACAAACCTAGTTCCGATGGCAGAGATATTATCCCTTCTGTGAAAAAGAAAGTTATCTATTAAAATATGTATTCCCCCCTAGAAGAATACACAAGAAATGACTAACACTGGCAAACTTTGGGAAGAAGAATTGGAAACTTTTTTTTACCCCGCCCCCCAGCTTTAATGAGGTGTAATTGACAAATTACATTGTAATACATTTAAAGTGTGCAATGTGATGATTTGGTATACTTATACATTATGAAAGGATTTCCCTTATCAAGTTAATTAACAAATCCATCCCTCACATATTTACTTTGTGTGTGTGTGTGTGTATGTGTGTGTGTGTATGAGAACATTTAAATTCTACTCTTAGCAAAACTGGTAATTTTCTTTCCATATATGTCTCTCACCTTTTTAAGAAAAAAAAAAAAAATCAGTGAGGCTATGTGGTAGGATTATAGGCAATATTTGTTTAATTCCTAAACTTTTCTAAGAATGTGCTCTTGTATATTTAATAATATATTTCTTATCTCAGTCATTTACTACATACAGAAGAACGACACGCACAAATACCAAATACATATATGAAATAAAGCCTGGAATTGTACTTACATGGGGAAACCTAAAATATAATTAAACATTCATATTGTGCAAGAGGACACAAGCCCCTTGGGTGCCAACCACATCATACTCTTACTAGAAATATTTCTATTTCAGAGGGTATGAATCTAACCTATACTGCTTCCAAAACTTCTGAGCTGTGTGGTAATTAGATCTTATATTAAACCTGTTTTAAAATGGATTTCTTACCTGGTGTATTAATCAGTGGTCATAATTTCTAATTTTTTCTTCAACAAAAGCTCTCTCACACACACAAAAAAAGATGTGAAGTATACACCTCAGTTAAAATATTTCCACTCACATATTGTGAGCCCAAGTCTCTGATAGTATGTAACTGACACAAAGTAACCCTCCTCTTTCTATTTTCATTTTTACGGAGTAAAAAAAATGACAAGTTCAGAAGTTGGGGAAAGCAAATTAAGTAGAACAGGTCATAAAGCCATAATGCATTTTTAATACACAAACTACGTTATTATTTATTGTTCTTATGACACACATACACTATGTCTGTAGAACCCCAAAGCCTGTTCCTGGCATGCATAAAAGTGACAGCAGGGCCCTGAACCTCTCCCCTCATATGTGCCTCTCTGGACAAGGCATTCCTTAAGCTAGAGCATTTTGAAGAACTGAGTTTCGAAGAACTTTGTTATAACTTCTTATCATTAGAGTTGATTCTGTATGTTTGATTTCTATGGTTACTTAACCACGGTGTTTATATTTCTGACAAATACACCTTTAGCCCTGAACATAGATGTCAGGGAGGCACAGACTATTAAATATTTAGAAGAGCCAGGAAGTCCACGGTCTGCTGATCCATCTCTGTCAATCAAGCTCTGTGTTGCTGAGCAGATGGGTCCGCCTGTGCCCGCAGGCCACAGAGGCTGGGATCTAGGGGCCAGGAGGAGCACAGATGCTGTGGAGACAGTGCACAAAGGGAAGAAGGCCTTGTCCAGATTCCAGACTTGCTTTTATTCTCCACAACGTGACAGATTACACCCTATTGACCAAGCCTAACCATTTCAAATGTGTTTAGTGATGAGCATTAAGCAGGAGTTTGAAAAATACACAATTAAGAACACTCAGTTTTGGCAAATTTCCTTAAAGGACCTTTAGCCCAAATCAGCCCTCTAATTTCCCAATTGCATATAAAATGATTTGTGTTCTAAATATAATGCATCACTACCACTTGACTACATTTAATAATGTATAACAATATTTCATAAACATGTGATTTTGAACAACCACCTGGTAACATAGAAAAGGCAGATGAATATCCAAGGAGGTAAGCAATTTGCTTAAGATCACGAAGTTGAGAACTAAGTTTGTTAATACCTAGAGTTCAGTACTTTCTGGCCATTATTCCACATAACATTTCAGGGAAAAGAATTATAATACCTTCAGAGTAAGCAAATACTTTCATCTACATCACTGTTTTACAGATCAATCTAAGGCTATGGAAACGGACATTCTGGAGCAAGGATACGTCTGATCAGATATTTTTTGGCTTCCTCTTCTAAGACTGACTATAAATAAATATCAGGTGCTGATGAAGCACATTCCTAAATTATTATCTTGCATCCATGTCTTTCAACAGAATCTACCTTAAATAAGTTAATATTGTTTCACTTTAGCAAAAAAATACAGAAGCCAAAAACCAGAAATCCTCTAATATACCTTTTGTGAGGACGAATTTGAAGGCCTTTAATGATAGTAAGTCTTCCATGAGCTCAAGGAGAAATGAATCAAGACCCACCAATAAGAATTCTGGTGACTGGCAAATACTCCATCATTTTTACAGATATTCTTTTTGACTAATCTACTTGAGATGTGAGCGCCATTTTCCTTCACTGATTTGTATAATAATTATCAAATTATTTCATGAGATGAAATATACACATTATGTTACCTTTATTTACATCATCTTCCTTCAATATTGGCATTTTATTCTTAGTGTACATCAAATTTTTGACAGGACAACATTTATTTAGGATTAAAAAGCAGTTTCATTATAGATTATATTTTTTTACAGATTTTATTTATTTATTTGACAGAGAGAGACACAGAGAGAGAGGGAACACAAGCAGGAGGAGTGGGAGAGGAAGAAGCAGGCTTCCCGCGGAGCAGGGAGCCCGATGCGGGGCTTGAACCCAAGACTCTGGGATCATGACCTGAGCCGAAGGCAGACGCTTAACGACTGAGCCACCCAGGCACCCCAGATTATAGATATTTAAATATAATATTTCATACCATATAAAGAGATAAATATTTCAAATGTGCTTAGGACCACTAACAATGCACCTTAAATAATTTATATTTTTCTCCATCACTTAGATAGAAATCTCAACTTTCTAAATAAAAATCCTGTGAGTTTGTTTTAAAATAATCATTTCTGACATTTTTCTAACTTTTTATACTGGTATTTTTTTAACTACTTTGTTCAAATGGATAAGACAGATACTGTATTTATTACTATACCTGAATTTTTGGGAAAAGATCCTGAGGGATGAGATGTTTTAAATTGGAACTCCTACCATTTATCTGTAGATACCTCACAGAAGTTACCTCCATTCATACCTAATTCCATGTATCCTCATCCCTCCCCCATTGGCCTTAAGTAGGCAGTTCGCTTACTCAGGAAGAGTACTAGAAATACAGAAGTACTAGAAGTCAGAAGACCAGGACTCTGGTCATGCCTCTGCTACCAACTAGCTTCTCACCCAGGGCAAGTCATGAACCCCTTATGAATTAGGACTTACTCCTGCGTAGGCTGAGTAGGCAGAACTTGGTGATATCGAAGGTACATTTTTTGAGGGCTCTTTCTCACCGCCACAGGTTGGCCACAAGCCCGTTTCTGAAACCGTCACCCAGTCTTATCCAGAAGGCTGGCCCCCTAGCAGCTATGTTTATATAACCTTGAAGAAGCCAAGACATAGCTGAGTAGACTGAGGTGAGCCACTGACTCACACTGGGCTGGTCAGATGCATCCTCTGCATCCTCCGTAGAATCGGGGCCTCACGTTCAGAGGCCGCCAGTCAACCTCTGCTTGTGGCTAGAGGTTTCCCCACAGACATGGATAAACAGAGAGAAACACAAATGATGCTGACGTTCAGAGAAACAGTACTTGCTGAGTTCCTGATAGTTTTGCAGTTCCTAGTTTCCAGTTGCTTTCTGAGGCGCAGCTACATTCCTGCCCGTAGGGTTTGTGAAGCAACCAATTTTACCACAGGGAATAAGCCAATAAACATGTGAAGTACAGAGTCAGATGGGCATAATAAAGGCCCAAAGAATCTACTACATCTTACTAGAAATAATTTTCACAGTAAAGCAAAATGGCTTAATGAGTACACAGTTTCACTTTGGGATGATGAAAAAATTTTGGAGATAGTGGTAACGGTTGCACAATGAATGTATTTAATGCCATTCAAAAATGGTTAACATGGTACATTTTGTGTTATATATTTTTACCACATTTTTAAAAAGATAATTTAAAAAAATTACTCTGTTGCATACTTAAGGATCACAGGCGTGTGCATGCATGCATATACTTCTATAAGTGAAAACCTGGGTTATGGAAATTGAAGTTATAGAATATAACCTTAATTATACTCTCAGTTACCTAATAAGATTCATATTTGTAAAACCAAAAATAGATGGGTCCTTTCTGAAGCCACAGAAATCTTTTAGGACACAAGGGCACTCCTTATTACTGACCCAGCAAATAATCGTGTGAATGACAAAACTACTCCTTAACACAAGAAACTCAAGCTCTTTAGAAGGTCAGATGTCTACCTTTTTTTCAAATCAATGCCTCTCTGCCTTTTCTTTTGAAGGTAAAATTTTAAAGACAGGAAATTTTTTAAAATCACTGACAAGTCAAAGGCAGATATACCCCAAGCAAATTCAATATTAAGATCCACCACGTAGAGTCTTTATTAACTGAAATTTAATCAGAGTTTAGAGGAAAAGTCTGGCAATGCACACAACACCTATTTCCATATTCTTGGTACTTGAGTACCAGTACCCATTTCCATATTCTGGTACTTTAGTACTCATCCCTGTAGTACTAAAGCGTATTTCTGCGCCCAACTAATCATGGACATTATATTATTTTCAAGGCACCCCGTAACAAAATTAACATTAAATACCTACTGTTGATCAGTTCTTTGTGTTCGGCAAGGGTTTTTGCAGGATCCAGCCAATACTGTGAGAGGAAAAAAAAAAGGGTAAATTATAGAAGTTAGTTGTTTTTCATTGACCTTCACTTCAAGAATATTTGCAAAGTGTTATTTTAAATGACATTTAAATAATAATATTTAACTTATCACATATACACAGAAAATATATGTAAGAGCTTTCTGCAGCTAGAACACTAGAAGAAAAACGATGTTGATATTCAGAAGCAGAGAACAGCAACAGTTGTTGTAGGTTCTTGGTGAAGTTCTCATACTGATTTTAAGGTCAGTGATATCAAGATGCTGATGAGCAAGAAAATGATGGCTACATAGAATGCTCCCCACATCTCTTTCCAAAGTTCCCATCACAAGTGCCCTACAGTCATTTCTCCTCCTCCAACGTCCTCACCCTCTTCACTTCCTATCCTATCCCTTATAGGTAGCACTGCTAGACATTTGGAAGAAAGCAAATTAAATCAAATCCTCATTAAGTATCCAGGAAACGCAACTCGGCGCAGTGGCTGAGGGTCAGAGTCCCAGAGCAGACCCAGCAGGATTCAGTCCTGGCTCTCCCCTCGTCATCACCATGGAACTTGGAACAAGTTTCTGGACTTCTCCAAACCTTCCTCATAGGCTTACTGTGCGGATTAATACATTAATTCCTACAAAGTCTTTAGTCCCCGTTTCATACTACATATGCAGCACATGCTAGTGATCATTATTATTAAAGTGTGAGGGTCATTCTTATTAAACATCTTTAGCCAATCAAAGGTACTTGCTTATGAATTCAAGTTAATCTCTAAGGAACAGAACTTCAGACAGTAATGGGAGAATTTTTGGTCCTGGGGAGATATCTTCCTTTACATCTTACCTTTGTGAAATAAAATCGCACACACACACACACACACACACACACACACACACACACACACAAAAGGAACAATAATCCTTCAGCCCTGTTCCTCCATCTGGGAGAAATAAGGAAGCACAGAGAGGGAACATCGGGGATTCCACTGAAGTACACAAGGATTCCTGTGCCTTGTGGGTCAAGAGCTGGAGATCCCAAGGGCCAAACTTACCAGTTTCCATTTTCACATATTCCTAAATGAAGAAGGGGCAATTCTCATAGTAGGGAGTAGGATCTGGCCCACCTTGAGCCACTTTATTCCCAGCACCCTTGTGTTTGCTGTGGTGAAAACATTCACATTCCCCTGACACCTCCGGGTCAGGAATCAAAGGTCGAGGAAGAGTCCAAGAGAATCTTCCTGCCCAGTTCCCCTTTCCCTGCCCCTGCACTGAGGGCAGAAGTACTTGCTCTGTTGTATAACAATAGCAGTGATTATACAGTGTAATTATAATACCTTACACAATCCCCTTACCACTTATTCCTAACTATGTAACGATTATTCACACTAAATGTACATCATAGTCATATTGTAAGATTTTGTTACATTACTGACCTCTCCCTGTATACATCATCTTTGCTATTTGCCACTCATACAGCAATTTCCATTTCTCAACTTTTTAAAAAGGTAAAGTATCCGATATATATAAATGTAGCAACTTGTAATGTTCATTATTCTGGTTCTTATCATTTCTCATTTTTTAAAGGTGCAGAATCACTCACTTTTAAAATAAAGGTATTTGAAGCAGAGGCTGTAATCTGTGAAGTGCTTTCAGAGCCCACAGTGATTAAAGATGTGGTTTTGGTGGGAAAATAATGGACCCTAGGGGGACACCTGGGTGGCTCAGTCGGTTAAGTGTCTGCCTTCGGCTCAGGGCATGATCCCAGGGTCCTGGGATCGAGTCCCACATCAGGCTCCTTGCTCATCTGCTCATCGGGGAGCCTGCTTCTCCCTCTGCCTGCCACTCCCTCTGCTTGTGCTCTCTCTCTGACAAATAAATAAAATCTTAAAAAATAAGTAAAAAAAATAATAATAGGGGCGCCTGGGTGGCTCAGTTGGTTAAGCGACTGCCTTCGGCTCAGGTCATGATCCTGGAGTCCCTGGATCGAGTCCCGCATCGGGCTCCCTGCTCGGCAGGGAGTCTGCTTCTCCCTCTGACCCTCCCCCCTCTCATGTGCTCTCTCTCTCATTCTCTCTCTCTCAAATAAATAAATAAAAACTTTAAAAAAAAATAATAACAATAATAGATCCTAGTGAAACACTAATTCATCCAAATAGAGGAAAATCAATCCAAATGTTAAGCTGTGTGCTGGACACAGAACAGACTCTTTCCCTTTAAGTATATAAAGCAATGGATGCTTCCGATGACATGGGAACAGGTGGATGGAATGTGTCTTGCCATTTATGTTCAGTAAAAAGGTCGGACTATTCCTGGATTTTTCCGGAGAGGATAAAACCAAGGAAAACACATACAAATAACCATAAACCCTTGCATCAGGTTTCTATTGCTGCCCAAGTTCTGTAGATCAGTTGGCTTCTTTGCTCTAAGGCTAAAAGCAAGGTGTCAGCCAGCTGAGGTTCGGGAGGGTTAGTGGCCATTACAGGCTCTTCTAGAGGTCAAGGTACACATGGTATTAGGCCTTTGTTTCAGCCCTTACATCACACCTACACATGAAGCCTCACTAAGTGCTTGGGACAGGAAAGGAGGGTATGGAATAGGCCCCTGGTCTTACTACTTTCTGTCTAATCTCAGCTTGAAACTAAAAAGAAACAGAAGTTGGAAGAGCGCTTCCTCCTCTCTCCTAACATCATCATCCCTAGAAAACAAACTTTACAGATTCTTTAAACAAATTCATTTTTTGTTTTGCTTTGCCTCCAGAATGTTTTTAAGTCATAAAACAAAACAAAACAAAACAAAACAGGGTAGGTGCCTGGGGGGTCTCAGTTGGTTAAAGTGTCCCAAGTCTTGATCTCCACTCAGGTCTTGATTTCAGGGTCTTGAGTTCAAGCCCCATGTTGGTCCCCACACTGGGTGTGGAGCTTACTTAGGAAACAAATAAATAAACAAACACCAGGAGCTTTTAACTAAATGGAATAAAGATTGGTTAATGGGGGGAAATTTCCCATTAATAATAATCTATATAATTTTAAAATAAATCTCTTTCTTTGAGAGCAATCAGATTTGTGCAATGAAAAAGTATAATAAAGATTCTGAGATGAGTTAGAAATTACAATTCTGCAGCCAAAAAGGGAATCAGGACAGTCAAAGGCTGTTCAATCAGCTCACTGCACATTAGATCTGCTAGGCGTCAATCCAGCGCTCACCACGCACAAATCTCATTTGATCCAAATGGAAGCCAGGGGTTACAGAGGTCAGACAATGATAAATGCCCCAGAACATAAATAATAAACATGAGCCACCAGGTTTCATAAGCTAACATCTTAAAATGTAAAACCTACTTACCCTCAACCAAGGGAAAGAAATAACCTTGGAACCAAGCAGCCATACTATGATGGCCTTGTCACTGCTCATTATCAACAAGCAATCAAACACAGCACATATGTGGTCGCCACGAAGCACAGCAGGCGGCTACCCCACAAAAAGTAAAAAAGGCATAAGAATTTTCCAGTGAACACAATACCCCAGTTCTTTTTTTTTTAATTATTTATTATTTATTTATTTGAGAGAGAGAGAGAGCACGAGGGGAGGGGCAGATGGAGAAGCAGCCTCTCTGCTGAGCAGGGAGCCTGATGTGGGACTCAATTCCGGGCCCAACCCAGGCCCTTGGGATCATGATCTGAGCCGAAGGCAGACATTTAACTGACTGAGCCACCCAGGCGTCCCAACACAATACCCCAGTTTTAAGGCCTACATCTAAAATGTATCTAGGCTCTAAACCTGGGGTATAATTCATTCAACATTTATGGAATACCCACTGTACAGGTTCTTTCTATATTGGGTCAGACCCTGTCCTGGGGCATGCGGGGGGGAAACCAAGACCCAGCCCTGAGGCACTCACAGCCTAGCAGGGGACACAGAGATAGAATTACAACACAATATGCTAAATGAGAGAATAGTGTGTATGAGATGAATACGTATGAGATAATAAAATGATGGACTAAAAACATTAGCTCTGCAGGGTGAGTGTAGGAAGGCATATCGCTGAACAGAAAAACTTCGAACAGCGGTTCATGACTTAAAAACTTCTCCAAAATACAGAAACAGAGAATAGAGCCTTAAATTCTTATAAAGATGATGTCTATCAACTCAACAGCTCATAAAGCAAATGCATTTTTAAAATTTAAGAGCATTATTAAGTGACAACACAGAACGTAATACTCCAAGTCCTTTACAGCTGAGTACTACATTGGAATCTGTGCTGCCCAATAGCTAACAGACATCGGCTAAGAAATCATGTTCATAGAGGACTTCCAGAAAGAGAAAAGGTCCATTCAGTCTTTTCATCTGCCCTGGATGGGGCGAGAGGGAGCTGTGGAGAGCAGAGCCCCGCCCATTGTGGTGCTGGGCTACAGAATGGCTTTTCTGAATTACACTTTAGGATGAAGCCATCTTGTCTACCTCAATGGTCACAAGAGAAACAGCCTGATCTCTCTCATTCTCTCTCAACATTTAAGCAGTTCATTCTCTAGAAAAGTCTCTCAATCACTTTTCCCCCTACCTTCCCCCAACCCTGCTATTTCAAACTTATATCCTATAATTTGTATAACCGCACAAGCTGGATTAGATCCTTCTTTGTAAGATGATAACAATTAGCCAAAATGGAGCCCACTCTCTCTTCCTGATTTCTACAGACAGCTTCCTAACACAGGAGAATGTGAACAGACTGCAACCCAACACCCAATCACTATGGAATCAAGACAGTAGCCCTTCTTGGTCCTGGCCCTTTGCCAGGGTGCAAGAGGCAAGCAGTTAGGTGTCCTTACCTCTTCAGCCTTGTCAATCTTAATAACAGCACTTATGGAACCTGGGAAGAACTGACAGACAGACACAAGTTCCTTCTCACTCCCTGACAGTCTTGGCTAAACGCCCTGAGCGTCTTTCAGCCACCTTAGCTGATAATGTCTCAATTTCATCAATTTCCTAGGTAACAGGCTCGGAATTAGATTTTAAAACTGTAACACTGTCCAGTAAATCAATATCCTAACCTTCAAAAGATATATATTAAATTCACAGTGCAACCTTTCATTTGACAAATGTTCTTTTGGAGTGTCCTAGAGTTCTAACAGTACAATAAGCCCTACAAATTTTTAGAGAAAGCAAGGACAGCGTAAAGTAATAGAGGCTTTGCTGCATCTTATTTCACACTGGCTGTAATGTTAATTCTCCTTTGGAGAATTTAAGAATGCTACAATGATACTTAATAATGTTTCCTGGAATTCAAAAAAAGGCTTTAAAAGCACACATAGTTTTTGTCAGTATAAAAAAAAGCCATCTCTTGATCTAAGGGAGTAGTATAAAAAGAGTTGACCATCCTGAGGGGACAACAGAACCACAAAGATCTCAAAAAAAAAAAAAAAAAATGACACTACAGTTCATTCCTAGGGAGTTATAGGACTCAACATAATTTGCACATATGTTCCAAGAAATCCAGGACTGCGGTGATAGTTACTTGTGCTTTTTCCAATGCCTCTGTAGACAGACCCCATGACCTCTAAGCAACATTAACAGGACATGGTTTTAATCTGCTCCTTGGTATGAATCACAGAAGCCTTAGATCCTCAGGTAAAACCACCATAACAAAGCTAACACACAGCAGGAACAAAAACAAGGGCCTGTCACTGGACAATCTACATGGGGCTGGGGAGAGGGTAGGTCTTAACTGGGCTTCTTTTTTCAATTAAAGTATACTCCAGTGTATCACTGTTGGATCATCTGGCTCTGCATGAAGTGTCACTGGTCCTCAGTTCTCAACCATGGACCCTGGCACCAATCTAAGAGTTATAGAAATAATGATTAAAAAAAAGAAAGAACAGTAGTAATAGCCAACAGTTATTAAATGCTTACCATGTGCCGAGCACCGAAGACTTTGCATGTATTTACTCATTTAATCCTCTTAATAACTCTATGAAGTAGGAAATACTATAATTGCCATTTCGCAAATAAGGAAACTGAAACACTGAGTATATAAACAAGTTGCCCAGAGGTATAGAACAGAAGATCCAAGGAACTGAACCCCCTTCCATGTTAACCTCAGGTCAAACCACTCTCTGGAGCATTGTCTAGATAGGTATAACCCTCAGTTTCAAGATTCTAACCCTCAACTACCCAACTCCTCTTTTCTCAGCTCACTCCCTCTACAATTCCGATCCCACCAGGACACAAAATTCAGTGATCCTACCAGCTTTTCACAGTCCCTCCTTCCCACCCCCACCCAGGTCCCCACTTCCCTCACAATCCATTGTAGTGTCACTTTCCATCTTCCTCATTTCTCTCTCACAATCTTCCCTCCAGAACAGCCACCGAAAAAACCCCACAACTCTCCGCCTTCTCCATGCCAGCACCTGACAGGCTGGTCAGAACTGGAGATTCAGATTGCACCACCATAAATGCGCTTGTTTTAAATTCATCATCAGTAACCCAAAGGGACTGAGAATCCTACCACATTTTATTCTTTCACTTACCTACATAACTCCTTCCCACTTTCTCCCCCACTCTTCTCACTCTCGGTTGATGATCGTGCTTATTTCATGGAGACTTGAAGCAACAGAAGACAATGTGCATGTCTTAGGACATCTACCCAACCTGCCTGCCTCTGGGGCAGCATCCTGTCTTCTATTACTATGGATGAGGGGTCCCTGCTCCAATAAATCCCATCCCTTCTCATCAACTCAGGAACACATTTCCAGCAACTTTCTGCTGTCTATCCAGGACAAAAGTTTCCCTTTCTATAAAATCATTCCTAGCACAATACATGCCTTTATTTCTCCTGTAATTAAAAACAAACAAACGAAAAACAATGTCTTTTTGACCCTTTATCTGCCCATTTCACTTCTGCACTTTAAAATAAATCTCTTGGGCACCTGGGTGGCTCAGTCGTAAAGCGTCTGCCTTCGGCTCAGGTCATGATCCCAGGGTCCTGGGATGGAGCCCCACATCGGGCTCCCTGCTCGGCGGGGAGCCTGCTTCTCCCTCTCCCACTCCCCCTGCTTGTGTTCCCTCTCTCACTGTGTCTCTCTCTGTCAAATAAATGAATGAAATCTTTGAAAAAATAAAATAAAATAAATCTCTTGGGGGAAAAGTTATTCTACACTATGTTTGCTCTTTCCCCTCTTGAACCCACTTTAGAACACACTCCACCACCTACTGCTAAATCTAGCGATGGATGCAGAGTCTTCACCCACTTTCTTCAAATGCATTGGTCATGTGGTTTCTAGGACACCTGTCCCTCTGGCTTCTCTTCTGACCTTACCTGTCACACACACCTTCACAATGTCCTTTGCTGGTTGCTCATTATCTCCGTAAGCAGGAGGAAGGCTAGATCACCCCAGGCTCACATCTTACATCAAGGCTCATGGTTTTAAATTCCATCTAAGTATTGACAACTCCCAATGCACAGCCCGACCACAACTGTCCCCTGAATCCAGCTGCCCACTTGACATCTCCACTTAAATGTCTACTAGAATCTCAAACTTTACATGTCCAAAAGGGAAATGATGACTCTACTCCCTCCTAGAAAAACGTGTTCTCCTACAGTCTCCTGCATCTCCAGGCATGATGTAACACTCTTCCATTGGCTCCGGTCAAAACCTCTTTAGCATCTCTTTGATCCATCTGCAAATCCTGTAGGCTCTATGTTGAAAATATAAACAGAATCAGGTAAATTCTCACCACTCCCAGATCCAAGCGGTCATTGCAGTTCACCTGGATTTCTTAAACAACTCCTTTAATGGTATCCCTCCATCTGCTGTGCATTGAAAGGAATTCTTTTAAAACATAGATCAGATCACTTTATGCTTCTGTTCAACATCCTCCAATGGTTTCTCTTCTCACTCAAAGTAAAACCCCAAGTCCTTACGATGAGATAAGGCCCCGCAGGATCTGGCCTCATTCCCTTCACTCTCCACTGTGTGTTTTTGGATGAGGCAGCAGGAAGGACCTTAAGGAGAGTGTGAATGAAAGCCTTGGGTCCCTCAAGGAGGCTGCTGGGAGGGCCTAAAGGAAAGCAGAGAGAAAGCTGTTGGAAGCAGGAAGAAAGAGACCTTACTCACTAAAGGCAGACAGTTTAGCAATGCTGTTGCCTGTGGCAACATGGAAAATAAAAGATGTCCCTAATGAGTTGGAGGACCAGATAAGGAGATGTACAGGCAGACTGTTCAAAGTGCCAACTGGCTTCTTTTGCTGCTTCCAATGAAATCCAAGAGCAGAGAGATAAGATGAAAAGGAACTGTTAAATATAAAGAAGCCAGGACTTACTGGGTTTGAAAATAAAATTCTCTCCTCTCTCATCCCTACATGTATCACAAGGCAAACAGTGCTACAATTAAGAAATGGCTTCTGGGCGAAGATTGAATCCAGAGCACAGCCAGGAAACCACAGATACAACTGTAAAGTTTTATTAAGTCCTCAAAAAGATCAAATATGATCCTTTCAAACTAGCAAGGTCCTCTAAGAATCTTAAGGGTACTGTTCCCCAAAAGCCTCACAAGAAATTTAAGGTATAGAAGAACTTATTTCAAAGAGGTTTATGGGTGTTGCCTTTGTCTAATAGAGTTGATTATAAATTGATTCATAAGAAATCCACAATGCTTTTTAAAAGAATTAAATCAGCTTGGGCTAAAAGGGCAGAGACACTACACACTGAAAAGAGGCCTTTGGACCCCCAATCTTCATCGGGCAAAAGCAGGCTGAGGATACTACATAGCTTCTAACGCACACTACTTTTTATGGAAAGGGAAGGAAAACTCGAGAGAACAAAACCAAAAGCCCAGCCAAGCCAATTGTTACAGTGAACACTCCTAGGCAGTGAGGCCAAGATCTAATTAAAGAAATGGGTACGCATGCCCGGCTGGATCTCGGAACTGTTATGGGTCAGTGACTGCTATGTGCCTGTTTCCCCCATTCTAAATGGAAGTGTCTCTACCAGTTATCCTACCCTATATGTTGAATAGTAGTGAGGGAGGGGAGTGGATTTATCTTTCTTACCCCTTTAATTCACAGGTCTTCAGATCAAGAGGAACCATACTCAAGGGGTTGACCTGAAAAGAACAGTACCAAAGAGTCTGATTTGATGAGAACATGGACCTCAAGTATGACCTCTAAGGTCATAATAAATGAGATTTGGGGCGACCTTGAGAGGACAGGCGCATTTTACATGTAGGAAGAATACAAATAACTCTTGGCCAGAAGACAGACTCCTGTTTTAAAACCTGTCTGCAAACTGGCTGACACTGTTACCATCAAATGGTATCATCTCCTCTCTCCTCCTTTCCAATTTCCTAAAATGAAAATAAACAAAGTCTTAGGGGTGACAGATCCCATGAGTAAAGTGCTAAATCCTGTGAGTGGACTCTAAGAAATCAATTTTGGGCAGCTCAGGAGATACTCGTTCTTCTGTAGTCATTTTCATCTACATTTCAGATAAATGAAGTTGCTACCCACCCACTTCTAACGTCTGGACAAGTGAGGCATCACTGTCCAGATGATGGCATCATTTCATCTTGAAACAAAATCTTAAATCTGACATACTCTGAAACTGTAGTAATTAAAGTACATAGGGTTTGTTTAAACTCTATTCTAGTAACTGAACACAAACATAGCTTTAACTAACCACGTTCTTTGGCCCAGAGGAGCCAAGCCAGGCCCAGGGGTTATGAAGTAAGTAGTATGTGGAGCCCGTGCTCAGCGCACTACACGGCTGTGCCCAACTCCAGAGGGTCCAAATTACAGTGAGCACAGCTGCACACGGCGGCCTTGCCCCCTTCCTTCTGCACTTATAGTCTATTTCTCCCGAATAACCTCAAAAATCCTAAAGTCTCATGACTTTAAAAACCTAGGGACTCCTAAATGGGATGCTAGTCTCTCAGGAACCCTAACTATTCACCTGACATCTCTACGTGGATGTCCACTGGGCATCTTAAGCTTCATCTACCCAAAAGAAAACTATTGGATCCCTCCCCCCACCAAACAAAATAAAACAAAACACCCAGCTCCTTAATCAGACCCTATCTTCCCAGCTTGAAACTCCCAACAGAATGCCATCTATGTAGCCTACTCCAGGCGGCTGGGCTCTATATAATGTGAACCCTACCATTCCCACTTCATCACCCTCTTTCTTGCTACAATCTAGCATCAGTGGTCTTCTTTCAGTTCTGGAACACCTCATATTTGTCCCTGCCTCAGGGCTGCTGTCCAGCTGGCTCCTTCTGCCCGCCTTCTTGCCATTCAAGATGCTTTTTCTGACTACTCAACGGAAGTAGCCTCCTCATTCTGGCGCATCATCTTCTCCAAAGCACCCATCACTACCTGATATTTGTTTTCTTGTT